>NC_057810.1:446372877-446394490 GCF_018294505.1 Triticum aestivum | reverse complement strand
TGGGGAGGTGAAATCTATGTTGAGCTCTAGTCTGTGCCTTCGTGAAGAAGTCTGCTAGCTGTAACTCGGAAGGTACATACTGAAGAGCAATAACATTATCCTGCACAGCAGCGCGCACATAAGAAGCATGAACACCAATATGCTTGGTAAGCTGATGCTTCATAGGGTCTCGCGCAATACTGTTGGCACATGTACTGTCGGACAAGAGGGTGGTAGGTGTAGTAATAGAAACGCCAAAATCCTCCAGTAACCATCGTAACCAAGTCACCTCTGCCGTCAAAAGAGCCATAGCTCTCAACTCAGCCTTTGCACTTGAACGGAAATTGTAGTCTGTTTCTTCGTCTTCCAGGCAATGAGAGAACCACCAAGAGAAACACAATAAGTAGAAAGTGAACGGCGATATGAAGGATCACTAGCCCACGCAACATCCGAATAGGCCTGGAGCTGTAATGAGCTAGAATGGGGAAAAAATAAACGATGAGAGATCGTGCCACGAAGATATCGTAGAACACGAAGAAGGTGACTAGTGAACTAAAGTGGGAGCGGAAACAAACTGGCTCAGAATATGGACAGGATATGAGATATCCGGACGAGTCATAGCAAAATAGACAAGACTCCCAACAAGATGACGATAACGCGTCGGATCAGACAAGAGCTCGCCATCAGAAGCGTGAAGGTTAACATTGAGCTCCATAGGAGTCTCAGCAGTGCGCTCATCACTAAGAGCTGCACGAGCAAGATCCTGGATATACTTTTCTTGGGAAATAGAAAAGCCATCGGAGGTGGAGGAAACCTCAATCCCAAGAAAGTAATGAAGAGGACCAAGATCAGACATAAGAAACTGCTCACTGAGACGGGCCTTAACAAAGGCAATGTACTCAGAATCGTCGCCAGTGATGATCATGTCATCAACATATAGAAGAAGAGTGCGACCACGAGCAGAAAGATGGACAAATAGCGCTGGATCATGAGCACTGGACGAAAAACCAGCTGCAGTGACCATAGAGGCAAACCGCTCAAACCAAGCACGGGGGCTAGTTTAAGGCCATATAGAGAGCGCCGAAGACGGCAAACCATGCCATCAGGAACTGAATACCCAGGTGGTGGCTGCATATAAACTTCCTCACGCAGCTCACCATTAAGAAAGGTATTCTTAACATCAAGCTGAGACACAGACCAGTGGCGTACAAAGGCCACAAAAGTGTGCGGACAGTGGTCATATGGACCACAGGAGCAAAAGTCTCATCGTAATCATGACCATGCTCCTGCTGAAAGCCGCGAGCCACAAGACGAGCTTTATAATGCTCAAGGGAACCATCAGAGCGAGTCTTAATCTTATAGACCCACTTACAAGTGATGGGACGAACATGGGGAGGAAGAGAAACCAGGTCACACGTGCCATTGCGCTCAAGGGCAGCAATCTCCTCTGCCATCGCAAACTGCCATTCAGGATGGACAGTAGCATCTCGATAAGAAGTCGGCTCAAGAACGGTCGAAAGACCATAGCGAGAAGGAGAATATCGGTCAGGGGGCGGTCAAGGCCGAGAACGAAGACCATAAGTCGGGTGAGAGGAGGAAGACAACACATCAGAAGTAGAGGGCACATCTGTAGACTTATCCACAACACGTGAACGACAAGTACAATGGAAAGGAAAGGAGGGAAGAGGTGGAATCACTGAAGGTGGGGACGAGGAATGTAGCGGTGATGAAGGTGGAGAAGGGGAAGGTATCGGTGATGAAGGTGGAGAGTCATGCGATGAGGGAGGAGGATAAACCGCAGGAGAGGACGGGGTCGGATCTGCAACAGCGGGACGAGGAGTAGGAATACTGGTCATAGAGGGTGGTGTATCAGAAAATGTAAGAAAGGAAATGTCCTCTGTAGAAAAAGCCGAGGAGGATGGACGCGGATAGAAGGGACGAGATTCATCAAAGGTCACATCCGGGGAAATACGCATCCGGCGACCGACAGGATCCCAACACTGATAGCCCTTATGCTCATCACTATATCCAAGAAAGACACACTCAAAAGACTGAGCGGTCAGTTTGGTGCGTTCACGAGGGGCAAGCAAAACATAGCAAACGCAACCAAACAAATGGAGCGCCGAATAATCAGGAGAACGACCAGAAAGACGCTCGAGAGGAATACCACCCTGTAGAACAGCAGAAGGCTGAATGTTGATGAGATAGGTGGAAGTGGTAACAGCCTCAACCCAGAAGTGAGGCGGGAGAGAGGCGGCAATCATCATTGCACGCGCCGTCTCAAGAAGGTGACGATGCTTGCGCTCAGTCACACCATTCTGAGCATGAGCACCAGGGCAAGAGAACTGAGTAAAAGAGTACCCTGCTCGACAAGAAATCCTCTCGGTGCATGGGAGATATACTCACCAGCTGAATTTGCGCGAAAAACACGAATAGGAGTGGAAAACTGGGTATGAACCATGGCAGCATTTTTTTTGTATATAGGTAAGGCCTCACTATGAGAAGACATGAAATAGATCCAAGTGTATCGAGAAAAATTGTCTATAAAGATAATATAGTAGCGATGACCCCCTTTTGAAGCGAAGGGAGTCGGACCCCAAACATCAGAGTGAACGAGATCAAAAGGACGCTCGGACACTGACTCATTGTGAAGATAGGGTAGCTGAATCTGCTTACCAAGCCTACAACCCAGACAATCTAGCGAAGCGTTACTGGAGACAGACCCCTGAACACCACGATGAACCAAAGACGAGAGACGAGAACCACATAAATGGCCAAGACGATGATGCCACTGCTGAAAAGAGCTGGTAGATGCAGCTATAGAGGCTGCGAGACTGGCGGCGGTGGCAGCGGAGGGAAGACGAAGCCAGTCAAGCTCCCATAGACCATCAGAGCGTTGAGGGCCAGCACCAAGCAGAGCGCCCGTGCGACGATCAACAGAACATGAATCAAAGTCGAGAATGACCCTACTAGAGTCAACAATCTGACCACCAAATATGAGCTGCATGGTAAGTCGAGGAACATGAGCGACAGAGGGAACATGAAATGAAGAAGTGCTAAGAGTGCCTCGACTAGCTACAGAGAGGGGAGGAGGCGGGGCCGCGGCGGTCTGGCCGGGAGGAGGCGGGGCCGGCGTCCCGATCGACCAGAAAGCAGGGCGGGCGTCCTGGGTGACTTGGATCAGAAAAGCAGCAGACGAGAGGGAGCAATGGCGGTGTATGTGCTTGGCAACGATCGATCTGACATAGATTGCTGCAGAGAGATAGATTCAGAGGAGATCCAGAGAAGAAGACTGGAAAAAAAAATACGATCGTCAGGCGAGTTGCAGCGCCGGAGAAAACCTAGGCTCGAATACCATGTTGAAATAGCAACTTGATCTTATTAGGAGGCCAAAGGCAGCATATATACAAGTACATGAGGATGCCAAAAGGCTAGAATGCAAAAGACCAAAAGTCATCACTAATATAACTCTAACAGTATCATAGTTACTAAGGCATCACCAAAGTGTCGTTTAGGCGTCGAGGCGGTCCTGGGTGGTGGTCATAGCCGTTTTGTGGCGTCCAAGGCATCGAGAAGACATGGTATAGTGTTGCCTGAGGCAAGGCAGGTGATGAGGATGCTTGTAGTGGGAGGATGGAAATATAGAGCAGGAAAATCTTTGAAGAGGGAAGTGAGATACATACATACAGTAGCTAAGAAAAAAAAGGGACCTGCAACCTTAGGTTGAGGGAAACAGTTCTGATGCTGAAGCCGCCTATCTGTTGTCTCCACTGGCTTGCTGCGCCGAGCCCTTGCCGCTGCCACCACATCTTGGCTCGTTACTTTTGCTCTGGCTGCAGATTGCCACTGCCGCTGATGTCACTGCATGTCGTAGTTGTCTTTGTCTCCGACGGTCTGATTATTGAGTTACAAGGTTGATGAGGAACAATAGAGAGAAGACCAAGAAAAAAATATAAGTCAAATCTGTTTGATTATTTCTAGATACTTCTACCCTAGTTTAGTATTTGTTTCTTTTCTTAACCCTAACTACTGTTTTCTAGAGTCTTCTAGCCATAGGTAGAATGTTGAATCTTAAGTAATGTTTTCTAGAGTGTTCTAGCTATAAGTAGAAGTTGAGATGTGAAGGGTTCCCAAAGCCCTGTAAATTAGAGCATGTTTGGTTCGTGACCTGGTCTCTGCACCAGACAAAAATAGATGCCTGGCCTGCGCCTGAAAAGCGGATGATTTTTGCCTGACCAGGCTGCCTGAGCTAGAAGGCGTTTGGTTTCCTCCCTGGGCGTGAAAGATTATTAAACTAGTACTATGCTGCGTCAGAGTTCTGTAATTACTCCGGCCCTTTGTTTGTATTCGCCAGGCACCTTGGTTTTTGTGTCCAGGCTTCCCTTCCCGGACGCCTCGTTCAGGCTAATTGTGTGCCTGCATATTGGCCAGGCTAATCACCCTTTTACATCCGTCCAGGCCGGGCTAGCAGAGAAAATACTAGGCCAGCAACCAAACAAGGTCCAGGCAGGATTCAGGGACTCCTCCAGGCCAGGCATCTTTGTGCAAGGACAACAACCAAACACACCCTTAGGTCTTCACCTCTAGTTTGTAACCAGACTTATGTACCCCGCTACCTATAATAGAACTTTGTGTTCGATCTAAGATCTTGGACTAGATCTTGTGCTCTATGAGTTTGTATTGAACTCCTGCTGCCATATTGGCCTATATTCGCCTCTAGAGTGATATCTAGGGCAGCACGTTGAAGTAGTTCCTTCAACACTAGTGCTATACACTTTGTAGCAGCAAGGTGGAGTTGTTCCTCCACATCCTTGTGCTGCTTCAGAGGTTGAACTTCAGGCATCATGGCTTGTATCCCCTCCTTTCACCTGCTTCCCTTGTTCTTGCAGCTGCATTTTGCAGCTGGCTCTTCAGGGCACACAGAGCAGGGTTGAGGTGGATTACGCTGTTGGGCTATGATTGCCATTTCAACCTTGCCTTTTTCATCCGGGACACCATTTTATCATCTAATTTTTACTGTACAAGATAGGAATGTCATGTCTTTGGTGCCTAGTAGGTGCTATAGTGACCAGTCAAAGCTATTTACAAGAAAGGATTTTTCATCCCAAATTCCTTTGACAAAGTTAGCAGTGGAAAGCTCTGCTAACTGTTTCAGCTTCAGCCTCCTTTGATAGTTGTGCATATCCCAAATAAACTAGGCACAGGCTATGCCTTGCCGTGATCCCTCAGCCTAGCATGATAGCCATGGTTATGTGGTTGATTTATTGGCTAAAGCCATGCATTTCTTACAAATGGTTGGGAAATGAGGAGTGATAGTGGAATTTTCATATATCTAAGCATATCTGAGCATAGTGACTAAGGAGAAGGTACATGGAAAGTGCCATAAAAGTTCTGACTCTCAGCAATGTTAACTTCTCCCTTGCTTCTTGTTTCAAATGTTGGCAGTGGGAAGCTCTTGCTCTATTACTTATTGGGATCAGCATCAATCAACTTCGAACTGCACCTGCGGGCGATACGGCATTCGGTCTTCCTATCACTGCTATCGCATACATCTATACACTGATTTTTGTAAGTTGCTGTCAGGGCCATCTGGTTCTTTAGTTTTTTCCTTTGTTCTTTCACTTGTTTTTATAAGCTGTCGCAACAGGCAGCGAGCTTAAAGTTGCTGTATATTCAGTTGAAACTGTGAATTGTAGGTAACTGTTCCATCACTAGCTTCTGTCTACAACGAGTATGCAATGAAAAGTCAAGATACTAGTATTTATCTTCAGGTACTTCCTTAAATTTGACTATAATCTGTTCAGAATTATTAGGGAGTAACTGCCATTTTTTTTAATTCTATCGAACTATATGGTTATTTTATGGCATTTCTCTTATACTTCTCCAAATTCCTGTCGTAAGGCATGGGCTCATTCTTGTCTCCATCTCTGTGATTGTTTTGCCCTTTTATCTAATTGGATGTTCTTTTGATATACTTCACAGAATTTATTTCTGTATGGATATGGTGCAATATTCAACTTCCTCGGCATCCTTGGGACGGCCTTATTCCAAGGTATGCACCTTTGTTGAATGCCCAGTATTTTTATGCTAGGTGGATAGTAAGTACTTCATGTTATACGGGCAGGGAGTTTGTATTATATTATCATCCTTAGTGCTTTCTTAGTTGTGCAATCCAGGGATGGGAGTCGGGTATTACTTATTCTTAGGAGCTGTCAAAACGAAGGAGTGTTCCTGGTTGGTTCAGAATTTGAAGTATGATTATTTTTTACTAAACCTTGAGGCCAGATATGAGCATTTATCTTTAATTGTTTATCAATGACCACTGTCAGATCCCAGAGCAAAATGGATAGCCATGTTCTTTCTTGTCCTGTCATGTCCAAAGCATCTGTTCATGAAATGTCATAATGCTACTTAAGTGTTGGTGCAGCACATGTTTCTGGTGTAATCATGTCTTCTTACAGGGCCCGAGAATTTTAATATCCTTCAAGGGCATTCAAGGGCTACGATGTTTCTCATATGTAACAATGCTGCGCAAGGCATTCTTTCTTCATTCTTCTTCAAGTATGCAGGTAAATGTTCTACCTTCGAGTCTTTCTTTTGTACATTGTGTTTGTTCTTATCTATTTCTTCTATAATTTCTCCTCATTAAATGATCAATTGAAATTATCCTGCAGATACAATTTTGAAGAAGTATTCCTCAACTGTTGCCACAATTTTTACTGGTCTAGCCTCTGCTGCTTTTCTGGGACATACCTTGACTATTAACTTTCTCCTGGGCATATCAGTGGTGTTTATTTCAATGCATCAGGTATCCTTACCTATTTCTTAACTTAATTTTATTTAGCCAACCTTCTTCCTCTTCCATTTGTGTAACTTCTATTTGTTCTCAGTTCTTCTCACCTATAGCTAAAGTCAAAGACGACAAACCAGGTGAATTATTGGAGTTGCAAGATACACAGAATCATCGGTAAGTTTCTATCCTTTCAAATGGTCGGAGTATGAATTTTGATCACTTTGTCTGACTTGTTTTATACTGAATCCTTGATTCCTTGATAACTTTGATACACACACATGAATAATTACTTATGCTGTTATGATCATAAACTGATTTCTAAGTATTTTTTTGACTTGTATGATGCCTATTACATCACAGGTCATCTGATTCTTCTTTTGTAAATATGACTGCTGGTGCTGCTGAGGACGTAAGCTACTTTTCTTGCTTCAAGAATAATAGAAACATCATTTACATTGCGGACACTCACATTTTAAGTTGCTCATGTCATTTCAGGCTAGCCATCAGCTTGGAACTGATGAGAGGCAACCACTTTTGCCAATTTGAAACGTATATTTTGTAGGTATGAATGGCTTACCTTATCCAGAATTTCTATAAGAATGTTTGCTCATGTTACATGCCTTGCTTTCTCTATTTAGCATATCTTTTCTGTCCATATGCGTACGCTCATGATATTTGAATTACGAACCAAATTCTAAATAAATAAGCATACGTCTCTGCGCCTACAAACTTGTGGGTATGTATCTGTATTATTTGAGGAAAATATCTGCAGACATGTGTATGATAAAAGAAATAGTGGTATCAAACAGGAGTTGCATGATCCAAACAGAAATTCTCATTGTTTCGGAGAATAAGTTTCAAGATTAAAACGATATGTGTAGTTGTGCATATAGGCCACACTTGGTTTGATGTGGGCCCCACAATTATATTTTGGTTTTGAACGAAGGAAATTGTAGAAGTAACTTGAGCCTGCGTAGGTTCCATCTGTAACTCACCAATCCAGAATTAAGTTTGTGAAGAAGCCAGGTTGCTAAGAATACTAACTAGCTCACTGCCTTTGAACTCCTTGTTTTTCTGCAGGTAGGATAGAAGAGTTGGGGGACAGCAGATTTTGTGTAGTGCTGCGAGTGAAATAAACTACTGTACACTGTTAAGGCAAAGACAGAAGTTACAAATGTGTTGCCCTTTTCCATTTCATTCTTTTGGAGGGGGGTGCGTGACCAGGTGGCGCATGATAACTTGGATAGTAAGCATAATCTCCACAGGAAGTCCCCAATACGATACACATAGAAATTCATTTTTCCTTGGAGCCTGTTGCGTACAGTCAAATAGTATACTGAGGTATTCTTTTGTACGGAATTTTTGAGCTACCGATCATTATAACAATTCGTTATTACTTGGTTCTTCTGGTGCTTATGGTGATCGTTTGAATCCTTTTTTTTTATGTGTGTTGTAAGAGGTTGAAGTCGATCTTCGTAAAATAGCACTGTTTCATGTTTGAACCTAAGAACTGTTGTTACTCAGGAGGGCAGGAAGACAGAATTACTCCCTCCGATCCATATTAATTGTTGCTGATTTAATACAAAATATTAGTTGTTGCTGTTTTACAAGTGGTTCTCAATCTAGGACTTATCTTCTGTGCGTTGGATGGCTTTGCTTTAATGTCAGTAGCCAAAAGTCCCTCTTACAGATCATGAACCCAACCTTGAAAATGAGGTGCAGTTTGTTTGAAGATTTTTTCATTTTTAGTAGACCAAATGCTCCAGCAGCCCATTAAGATGATATCCAGTGCAATTTCTCTAGGAAGCACAACCATAGATAAGCAGATTTCATCATAGCAGGAAATGCCTCTGGTCTGGGAAAAGGAATAATGTGACTCCAGCATCTGTCAGCAAATGGACGGTCCCAAAAGAGGTGCAAAAGGATTTTCTTCATGTGCTCATTACACAGAACACAATTATAGTTGTAAGAAACATGGTTTTCCTTCAAAAGTCATCCTCTGCTCCTGAGCTCAAATGAGCTTGGGATAAACAGTAAAATGATAAAAAAGAAAACAAATTTAAAAAAATCTGAATTTATTTTGTGCAAACATTGACAAAAGTTTTACGTGCTCGCAAAATTTCATGTTGAAAAGACATTTTTAGAAGTCATGAAAAAAAAATCAGCACTCCAAAATGCTTTCGAAAATAACATTTTGGAACACCAATTTTGTTTCTTTTTGCCGCGGCTTTCAAAAATGTGATTTCAAGATGATGAAATTTTGTGAGCACGTAAAACTTTTGTTAGTGCCTATACCTTTGAATTTTACTGTTCACCCAAACTTATTTAAGCTCGGGCTCAGAAACTCCATATCCGGTTTTTCTTTTCAGAAGATTCCTGAAGCTAGAAGATCTATGCATCAGCCGAGAAGAACACTTCCAAAGTTCTAAGACCAATCATGATTTTATACATCTTCATAGAAGAATAAACACTAGAATTCCAGGGGTAGGTTCACTTATGCCAACTCCAATGCGCGATCACAAACGGACGTCTGTTTTGTCCAGATTATATTCATTTGGGTCAGCTGTGGGCACGTTGTCCCGTCGGACTTGTTCAAATATGGCTGTTGTGCCCAACCACGGATGCAGTTCATCCATCCGCCAGAATCATTGCTACAAAAATAAAAACTGAAATTAGGACCTGTGGCTATAGTCATGCCAGCACACATAGTTCATGCCAACTAGAGTGCCATCCTACAAAAAAAACGCCCCGAGTTCATGCCGGCACACTTGCCAACGCTCAAAAAACGACCATTCGCGGGCCCTAGTTCAGGCTGGCACACAAGTCGGCATGCAAAATGATGGCGCTCTCGGCCATAGCTCAATCATCAAGCTCGAGCAATTCCTTTTTGCTTCTTCTCGAACCATGGCCTTCTCCTCGGGGACACTTTGCTCAAGTCCACCTTCATGATCTCCATCTCCTTCGCCCGAAAGCGAGCGCCACCTCTTTTGCTTTGGTCTTCGCTTTGGTCGCTTCAATCTTGAGCTTCTTCGTTTGGACGCCCTCTTCCATCTCGAGTTTCTTCGCGTGGACGTTCGCGGCGACTCTACTTGTGGAGGACGAACATCCGACGAGATGGTGCTCGTTGCGACCATGGCGGCGGGGTAAAAATGGTCAGGTGGGGTGACTGAACCCTAGGAGGGGGAGGGCCTGCCGCGTGGCCTTGGTGACGATGGCCTCGTTCTCTTGGGCGGAGGCCTTCTATTGCATGACAACGACTTTCCTCTCCACATCTCTGGCCCTCCAGCCGGCCCTCTTCGCTAATTCTTGGGAAAGCTCCTTCGGCGTGAGCACCTTCTTGGGCTTCTTCTTCTATTGCATGACAACGACTTTCCTCTCCACATCTCTGGCCCTCCGACCGACCTTCTTCGCCGATTCTTGGGAAAGCTCCTTCAGGCACACGGGGCAGGCGGCAATGGCGGCCGGGATGGCGGCGGCGGCAGGGCCATGGCGGGTGGCAGAAGGGTGGGATGGTTTTTGGGAGGGAATGGGGAAAATGGGGAGGAAGTGCCCCTGACTGGCGGGCCAAGGGGAGGACAAGGGCGGGTGTCCCGCACTCCGCAACCTGTCCGTTTCGACGCAAACCGTACCCAAATTTGGGCCTGAAATGTGTCGCAGACGAATGAAAAACAGACACCCGTCCATTTGCGTTCGCGCGTTGGGCCACGCTTCTGTCTGTTTCAACCCAAACGGACAGGGTCGGACCAAATGCGGCCACGCATTGGATTTAACCTTATCCATGCCATCACCATCTCGTTGAGTTCTGTCCTGAATGGTAGTGGTTAGAAGAATGAATTGCCGATGAAATTGAGTGACATAGGCCTATGAAACAAGTCTTCCAGGTTTTCCAAAGCCAAAACTGCTGAAAAGAAATCTCAGTGTTATTGCAAAAGGAGTGAAGATAAGGTATGCATCCTGAAGCCTTTGGTCAAGCCATTATCAGTCCAAAAAAGGGTGGAATTGCCACAACTAGGTGCACAGATAGCATGCTCTTTGTAGATAGGCAACGGTTTGAGAACAACTTTCCACCAAAAGGAACCCAAAGTTTTGTTACTAGGAAGACAATTTGGGTAGTAGGTTTCCCAGATAATGTTGACCCAAGGGGTGTCCACTCCGTTGAAGAACTTGTGCAAATATTTCATCAGAAGACCTTGATTGTAAATGGTGATATCTAAAATACCAAGTCCCCCATGGGATTTAGGCAAACAAGCTTTATCTCAAGAAATCAGAGTCGCTTCTTTCTCCTCAGATCCATACTTTCTTCAGAAGCAATGTTTCAAGTATTTGTTGATCTGATGGACCACAGTCATAGGGACAGAGAGGGTGGGCAGCAGCCCGGTAGGGGATTTCAGTTGGCTGAGGATGTCGGAGTCCTACATGTCATAGGTCCGGACACCCACAAACGTCCGGACGTCTGCAGCGTTTTGAGGGTGTGTTGGAGATGCCCTTAACTTGTGTGCCTAAGTTGCGGGTTGAGTAAAACAAGACTTCAATTCCGTTAGCGGTATGCAGTCATCGTAGTAGCCATATCTGACATATAGAGTAGAGTATGCAACATTGATCTCCAATTCAGTTGGATTCGACAAACCACAGCAGACACAGCTAGGTGGGCAATTTAGCTGAGCCCAATTCAAACCAAACCAAACCAAGATCTTGACAAAATGGTATCAGGAAGAAAACCGTGTATTCAACTACTTAAAAAAGATGTCTGAATTCCGTACACCAAGTTAATGCACAAGCTCTAGTACTGATAGCCCTTGCTTGTGCCCCATAAACGTTCATATTACGATACTGCTTCACTCTTAACAGTCACTCTACCATGGCATCAGCCTTTTCCTTCGTTGGCGGCTTCACATTTTTGGCTTTCTTTCTACCTGTGGAATGAAGCTCAGTGAATCTTTCAACCAGACAAACACAGAATAGGAGTAAACTTCTCAGTCAATTCAAAGATAGAAAATGGGAGCAACATATCGGTGTCTGATGTATCAAATTACTTGAATATCAGAATAACTAACCTTTGCCTTTCAATCTTTTGATCTGTATTCTTGAGTTTTTCTTCACATTAAACTTCATCTGAGACTTGTCCTTTGCAGTTTCCGAAGATGCTGCATGTTAAAGTACAAAGGTAAGCAATAGCACTGCAATGATGAGCGACGTGCACACACATGCACACACACAAATAAGTGATGGCAGCACACAGAGGAATGAAGTGACAAAACAAATATATGCAGAAATGACATCAAACAACACACTGAAACATTTAACCAGAAATAAATAAATGGAAGACAACATAGTTCCCTCCATAAGCAGCAGAAAGAAATAGGTCCATCGGCACTCATGCTTGGTCATGAACGCGTCCCAGTTAAAAACAAATACATCATTATGTTGCAAAATCAAGGGCATAATACAAAATGATAACGGGCACGAGTGGCACATATAAATAGTCCTGTCCTAGCTACTTTCTCAAAATGTACACTGTTTTTTGCTTTTACGATCATGCATCATAATATACTAGAAACAAAACTACACATATAAATGAAATACTACTACAGGAATAGCAATACTGGATGCTTTATCTACTATTTTTTTCATCTCATGATAATCCACGGCAATGCTATTTGGTATGGCAATTTTCTAAACATGACTGTTTTTGTTTAAATTACCTCAATGGGTACCAAGCATAGATGACACTTCTCAAATGGTTATCATGGCTTGGTAACTATAGCATTCAACAACATAGAGTTATGACACTGATTCTCGTTTCTTCTTGAAGTACAGTTATAACTAGGCAAACTAGCTAGCTGGACTAAACTAGTCGGAACTTGCATGAGAAGGTTATATGCAGCTCCACCATCACAAAAATCTATCAAGAGCAAAATACCAGTCTTTCTTCACAAATGAAGAATACAATCTTTGGCAGAGAAAAGGAACCTAGGAACTAGAATAAAGTAGACGATGCCATTGAAGCTGTAAAGAAGAGAGGTAAATGACACTACATACATATGAACTTTATCACTACCATCTGGGCACCAGCGTATATTCAATTAATATAAATATAGATGGGTACCATCGGTCCATCACTAGTTCTTTTTTTTTGTGGCACTCCACCACTAATTCAGACATCTTCATACTGAAGCATACCTTGCTTTGGTTATAGCTCAGAGAATCAAAACAGATATGCATATATACCAACCAAGAAACAAACATTTCAACACCAAGCAAACCTAGGAAACAAACTCAGAATGTGTTACCCTAAGCCTTAGCATCCTATCTGCAACACCAAATTTAACTGGTAGGTAACTGTTTAAACTACGTGTACCATTAATTTATGCCACTAGTAGACTGACAACCATTATATCATATCAGTCTAATCAGTAATCAGAGCTTAAAATGTCGAGATGAACATTACAGACAACATCAAAGCAAGCATCAGCAACATCACCAATGTTACGATTACCATGAATGGTCCAACTGAACCTAAAAGATACGCACAACACATGACTCACCAACAAATTCCATATATAACTTAAATAATGGACGACCATGTGGCAACGCAATGCAAAAGCACTACGACCAAGGGAATGCAACACATCTAGAGCAAATGGGCAAACCTCCCGAATCACTAGTAAACCAAATTCTCGTGCAAATTACGCAAGTACCCTACCTACAGACAAATAAACAAACTGGCTAATCTCCTCCATTCGGCTCGAAATAATCAAGCAAACCGAGAGCTGTACCTTCAGCAGAGACCATATCGACGTCGCCCATGTTATTCTCCAGCGCCTTAACCATCACAGCCTCCTTCTGATCCTGCACCAAACAAGCATCAGAGAGCCACCAGGGAAATCAGTAGGTGGGGAGGCGGAAGGGGATAGAACCTACCCGGTTGAGGCGGCGCAGGAGCTTGCGCTTGCGCTTGCCAGAAATGGCGATGGGCGCGTTGTGGTGCTTAAGCTTGCCGGAGTTGGGATCCCCATGGGCGCGGCGCTTGCGGTCATGGCTGGACTCGCGCTTGCTCTTCTGCACCACGTTGTACTTGGCCATGGCGGCGGGTGGGTCTCGGCAACCGCGGAAGAGGAGGAGAGGAAGCCGACCGAACCCTTCCGCCCCGGCCTTTAACCCTTCCCTACTGCTGGAGATTCGCGCAGGCAAACGTGTCTGCTCGGCCGCTTTAAGATTCGTGCCACTAGGGCACGCCTGCCCAAAGCTACTTGTGACATATTTTTTTCTACTTTCTTCTTATTTTGCGAGGGTGCTACTTGTGGGCCTTTACTATTTGACGCTCCAGGCGCCTGTTATAGTTCTTTTCGCAAATGGGCGCCTGAAACAGGGCACCCTACTCTAGCTTCGGACTCGCTGAAGTGGCGAGTGCGCTGGGCCGGCCCCTGAGCGCGGGAAGCCACAGCATTATTTTTTCCTTTTATTTTTGTACTTTTATTTATAATTTATATTATTTTATATATATATATATATTAAAAACAATTTTAGAAAATATATTGAACAAGTATTTCAAATATGCTGAACAACTATTTAAAAAATGTTGAACATGTACTTTAAAAACTATTGATCATGTATAGTTAAACAAGTATTTGAAAAACAGTTGATCATGTATTTAAAATGTTGAACAAGTATTTAAAAAATGTTGAACGGGTTTTTGAAAAATGTTGAACATGTATTTGCAAAATATTGATCATGTATATAAGAATGTAGAATAAAAAACAAGAAAAACAAAGAAAAGGCAAAAAAGTGAAAACAATGAAACAAAATAAGCCTAAGGAAAAAAGGAAATAAAAAACTAAAGAAACAAGTGAATAAACAATGAAAAATAGAGAAGAAAAATTCGAACAAAGAACAAAAAAAATAGAAAACCCTATAAAAGAACAAAAAGAAAAAAAATAGAAACAACATGAAAACCATGGAAAAACCGACGTCATTTGCGTGAAGTACACACCGTGCCAACAACTTATCGTGAGACATAGGCGCAGTGGCGCTAGCCTTCTCCTAGGGGACCGGAGATCGATCCCCGTTTCTCCCCTTCCCTTTTTTGTTTAACTGTGCGCGAAAATGCACCAGGCCAACTACTCTACACCCTTTAGCGAGTTTCCTGCGGACTCGCTTAATGCGAGAAATAGTCAGCGCGCTTGAAATGCACCCCCTCCGCTGCGAGCTGGGCTGGCCCATGTATCAAGAAGTGCGCCACTGGAGTTCGAACTCGCAATCTCCTCCTTTGGCACCAACAACAATAACCACTACACCATCGACCAACTAGTGCTTTTTAACTTGTTTTTCTATAATTGTTCTCTTTAGTAGCAGGAATGCTCTGATTTTGGGAAGCTTTTTTCCCAGTTCGCTGGTCATTTTCAAGGTTTTCTTTTTTCTTTTTATTTTATTTTTTAAATGCACAGTTTTCATTTGTTTTTTAAATCAATGATTTTCATTTTTGTGTTTAAAAAATATGAACCTTTTCATTTCAATTAAACTTTAATTTGATGGGCTTTTTTCAAATTTGATGATTTTTTTTATAATTTGATGATTTTTTTAAAAATTCGATCAATTTTATTTTCAATTTCAATGAACTTTTATCAAATTCAATGAACCTTTTTCCAAGTTTGATGAACTTTTTCCAAATTTGAAGAACTTTTTCCAAGTCCAATGAACTTTTTTCAAAATCCGATGAACTTTTTTTTCAAATTTGTTAACTGTTTTTGAAAACTTCATCCACATTTTTGAGTTCTTGAATTTTTTTTCTTCTTTTTCCATAATTCAACGATTGATGGGTCAACTGCAACTAGTGAGTAGCAGGCAAGCGATCAACACACCGAAATGACGTGACCAGTCAGGAACGTGTCCCCGTTTTGGGTCAGGCCCAAGAGCGCGGCTGCGTGGGCGTCGGAACCCCTAATTTTTTGGCGCTGACTAGGAGCTCCCCTAGTTATGACCCTTAACTTTCTATGGTATACAGAGCAAAAGTTGGAGGCCTCGTTTGGTTTGGGAGATTTTCATAGAAAACATGAAAATGTGATTCCAGAGGAATTTTTTTTGTATATGCATTTGATTTGTAGGAAACGAGTATAGGAATTTCTTAGGAATACTACCCATTTTCTATGTTTTTTGAGGAAACTATACATCCACTCAAACTTTATTTTTTGCCTAGGAACGAGACAATGCAATTCCTAATGATGGCAAGTGCCATCCTATAACATTCCTATACTACCTCTAATTTCTTCATTTTAATTCTTGCAAACCGAATGAGCCCGAAGTGATCCGTTTGTTCCGTTCTTAGATTCAGATTTGTAGTCTGGCTTCGGATTTGGGGACGATCAAGATAGCTCTTCACGGCATGACTGAGACTATTCTTAGTAGTGAAGGAAATATGCCCTAGAGGCAACAATAAATTGTTATTTTATATTTTCTTATATCATGATAAATGTTTATTATTCATGCTAGAATTGTATTAACCGGAAACTTGATACATGTGTGGATACATAGACAAAACACCCTGTCCCTAGTAAGCCTCTACTAGACTAGCTCATTAGTCAAAGATGGTTAAGTTTCCTAACCATAGACATGTGTTGTCATTTGATGAACGGGATCACATCATTAGAATAATGATGTGATGGACAAGACCCATCCGTTAGCTTAGCATATTGATCATTCAGTTTTATTGCTAAAGCTTTCTTCATGTCAAATACATATTCCTTCGACTATGAGATTATGCAACTCCCAGATACTGGAGGAATACCTTGTGTGCTATCAGACGTCACAACGTAACTAGGTGATTATAAAGATACTCTACAGGTATCTCCGAAGGTGTTTGTTGGGTTGGCATAGATCGAGATTAGGATTTGTCACTCAGAGTAGCGAAGAGGTATCTGTGGGCCCTCTCGGTAATACACATCATAAGAAGCCTCGCAAGTAAAGTGACTTATGAGTTAGTTGCGGGATGATGTATTACGGAACGAGTAAAAAGACTTGCTGGTAACGAGATTGAACTAGGTATGAAGATACCGACGATCGAATCTCGGGCAAGTAACATACTGATGGACAAAGGGAATAATGTATGTTGTCATAACGGTTCGACTGATAAAAGATCTTCGTAGAATATGTAGAAGCCAATATGAGTATCCAGGTTCCGCTATTGGTTATTGACCGGAGAGGTGTCTCGGTCATGTCTACATAGTTTTCGAACCCATAGGGTCCGCACGCTTAACGTTCGATGACGACTTTGTATTATATGAGTTATGTGATTTGGTGATCGAATGTTGTTCGGAGTCCTGGATGAGATCACCGACATGAGGAGGAGTCTCGAAATGGTCGAGAGGTAAGGATTGATATATAGGACGATAGTATTCGGACACCGAAAGTGTTCCGGAGGGTATTGGGTACTTATGGGTCACCGGAAGGTGTTTACCCCCGGCAATCCTATGGGCCATATGGGCCGTGTGAAGGAACACACCAGCCCACAAGGGGCCGGTGAGTCCAATAAGGCTATAGGAGGAGGAGAAGGAAAGGGGGGAAGGGCAAGGAAAGTGTGGATTATGATTCCCACTTCCTTCCCTCACCCCCCCTCTTTCCTTCCCCTTTATGCATACATGGAAGGGGGGCGCAGGGTAAGGCAGGGCCCCTAGGGGGCGGCGGCCAACCCTAGGACGCCACTGGCTGCCTCTCCTCCCCTCCCACCTATATATATGTGGGGAGGGGGCGCCTCACAAGCACACAAGATCAATTGTTAGCCGTGTGCGGCGCCCCCCTTCACAGTTTACGGCTCCGGTCATATCTTTGTAGTGCTTAGGCGAAGCCCTGCATGGATCACTTCATCATCACCGTCATTACGCCATCATGCTGATGGAACTCTCCCTCGACACTTTGCTGGATCAAGAGTTCAAGGGACGTCATTGAGTTGAACATGTGCAGAACTCGAAGGTGCCGTACGTTCGGTGCTTGATCGGTCAGAACGAAAAGAAGTTCGACTACATCAACCGCGTTGTCAAACGCTTCGCTTTCGGTCGACGAGGGCACGTTGACACACTCTCCCCCTCTCGTTGCTATGCATCTCCTAGATAGATCTTGCGTGAGCATAGGAAAGTTTTTGAAATTGCATGCTACATTTTCCAACAAGTGGAAGTAACATAGATCATAACATGTATGTCACGTGGGTATTTTTTTTGATGTGGCGAGTACTTAAAGGCGCGAGAGGTAAATGAAGTAACATAATATGATACCATCACATATAACTTCCTAATGAAAAATCAGTTTATAAAATAATAAATGAAGGTGAAAATGCATAAGAGCTCTTAGCTGCCATGCACCCTATATGAATGGTGAAAATAAAAAATCTAGAAAAAAGTTGGACGCGGAGGAATTGATCCCGGGCACCAGTGATCCCGGATGAACAGTAAAATCCGAAAAAATAGTAAAAAAATTCAAAAAAATCTGAATTTTTTTGTCAAGAAACTTTGATGTTTTTTCTACATGCGTGCCAATTTTCGTGATGAAATGACATTTGTGGAGGTGTCAGCAAAAAAAACAAAATCATGCTCCAAAAAAACTGTTTTTGGAAGCATTTTGGAGCATCGATTTTGTTTTTTTTGCTGAGACCTGCATGAATGTCATTTTGTCATGAAAATTTGTACGCATGTGAAAAATATGTCAATGTTTGTTGCCAAAAAAATTCAGATTTTTTTGAACTTTTTAAATATTTTTTTGTTTGTACTGTAGCAAAGGGTGCCTGTGAGCTCGAGCTCACAATAGCACTTTCAAAAAAAGTTAAACTTTTCTGAAATTTTGGGGTATCGAACCTGGTCGTTCATTCTACTCACATATGAAGTTACGATAAGAAATTACATTCGTGATATTCTTAGTGAAGAAAATACAGTCTGACTTACGATTCATTCAAACAGTGTTTTTAAAGAATCAAATATTTTGTCTTTTTTGCCTATAATACCACAGATGTCCTTTCTCCGCGAAACTTGAAAGTAGACTGGTCGACCAGGTTTGATACCCCAAAAATTTATTTTTTTTATTTTTTCCTAGTATTGTTTTTCAAACTTTACTATTTATATAGGGTGCATGGCAGCCGAGAGTTCCTATTTCGTGTCCTAAATGAAGGTCTATATGCTACCAGACATACCCTGTCTGGTTAAAAAGTCCTAGGACTTTTCTTAGTCCTAACTAAAAAGTCCCTAGTCCCTACCTGTTTGGTTCCAGGGACTAAACATGGGCTAGAGGTTATTAAATGACATGCTAAAAGACCATGTTACCCCTAATAATGAACTAATAGTAATAAGGTGCGATGCGGGGCAGGACAACTGTTGGAAAAAGTCCCCAAAAGACTCTCCTTCAGGGTCTTTTTTTTTAGTCCCAAATGCCCACTTTTAGTCCCTAGAAGTCCCTTCTGTTTGGTTTAGATGAGACTAAAAAAGACTTTTTTTAATCCATACATCAAAAAGTCCGTATAAACAAACACCCTCTTATACATAAAGTAGAGCTGGCATAACATGAGATCATTAAACAATGTCGATACTCTTTCTTTAATAGTTTCATGGATGGAATAATATAGGGTACACTTGACAAAAGTAAACAAAAGGGTATTTGCGGCGAAATTTATTCCATTCATTGGCAAGTTCCGAAGGCCCCATCAAATGAGGAGCGGTAACAGTGGAACAAGCTCATGACCGCTTTGTAGCACGGTAGCCAAGAGTGTTTCTCCAACGGACGACCGTCCAGATGATCGATGGGACTGCAACCATGAGAGATCAAACAGTTATTACTGCTGAAAAAATAGAACTGTACTACTTGTCAAAGATGTTGTACTCCTATGTTCACTTTTATAAGTTATTTCAGACAACTAAAAATATACTGTTTTGCATGCTGTTTGAAATGTTTTTAAAGCCTTATAAAAATGAACCGAGGGTTAGGTTGTTATGAATAGTAATAGTATTAGGTACTCCCCATGTGTCATGATGTAGTCCATATATTCTTTTGAAATCAAACTTAGTAAAGGTTTGATCAAATTAATAAAAATGCCAGTAGCACTAATATTAAATAAATACAGCATAAACATATCTCACAGTGCATCTAATGATATTTATTTAAATTTATAGGCGCAGATATTTTTTCTATAAGCTCAATCAAATTTTCTAAAAGTCAATAAGAACTACATCCATGCAAGCGATTAACTGATTTAGTGTAACCAGCTACTGGTATCTATCTAGATAATAGTACACCGCACTGTAATCATTAGCGCAGAGTCCATTCAGTCACCTGCAAAGAAGCCGAGCGTGCCGAGGCTTGCTGCGGTGATGGTACGGTACAGCACGTATTCCACGATGAAATGTCCATATGCATAGACGAATGATAGGAAACTTGCGGCGCAGAGCGGCTTGTTCTCGAGGTTGAAGGCGCAGAGGAAGCAGAGGGTGCACGACAGCATCGTCCACACCCCAACGGTACGCGCATGCACATCAGTCACTGCACGTAGGCATGCTTGTTAGCAAGGCTATATACGTATGCAGGAAGATGAGATCGATCGAGGATAGAAGATGACTGGGCGCACCGTGCGTGTTGGAGTAGGTGCCGGAGCGGACCGCCCAGGCGTCGAAGAAGCCGGACCAGGCGAAGACGAGGCAGACGGCGCCGACCACCACGAGCCACCACCCGAGCGCCGGTAGCGCGGCCAACTTCCGCCCGGTGGCACCCATGCCTTTGCGTGCGGCGCACCACAGGTGCGAGAGACGTATGGAAGTTGGAGGGAAGGATTGGAATGATCAAAGCAGCTTGAGGTTCAGACCAGAGGGGAGAGTCGAGTGTGTTTTATTGCCGCTTGAGGCGTCGCTAGCCTGGTGTTTTTTTTTCTAAAGCGAGGCTTCACTTTTTTTTTTCAAGGAAGAGAGGCTTCGCTTGAGTACTTCCCAATGGGCATTGGAAAATGTTATTTCCCGCGAAAATTCCCAAAATGCCACTGTAATCATCAGACCAGAATATTCGTATATTTTACTATTTGACGGTCTCTACAGTCAAGCGCAAGGTTTAGACCATTCAAACCAGGAATTAAATTCTGCTATAACCGTAGTAGCTAGTAGGCCACTATGCTCCAAATACAATGAACCCAAATACTACTCTCTTTGGATAGCTGTTGATACCGAAAGAATATCTCCCAATAACTTCCGACGTTGCGAGCCGAGTCACCCTGTGAACGTCCTTTGGCCCCTCCCGTGCTGTTTCACTTGCGCGAGGCCTGCGCCCGGCTCGGGGCTGGCCATGTGTGTTGTGAGCAGCTTCCCTGTCCGTTTTTTTTTCAAAACGAAGACAATTTTTTTTACCTCATTCACTAAATAAGACAAGAGATTTAGGGTGTTAAAGAGACCACACTCACGACATGGCAACTACTCCACGCAGAACAATACACCCCAGTTGAAGTCACACTCCTCGTCGGTCCACAACCCCTGCCCCTGCCCAAGCCCGCTCCGCGCCGCGGCGGCCACCCTCTGCGCCCTCCTCCCCACCCCTCGCGGCGGCATGGGGGCGCCGCGCTTCCCTCGGCCCGGATCCAGCTGCGGCTCCGCTGTCTTGGCCTCGCCCCCTGGTCCGAAGACGGCACCTCCACCCCTCCGCACGCCCCGTAGCTGTGGCGCCTCCCCTGCCCCAGATCCTGCATTCCAGCCACGAATCCTGCTTCGTGGTGAATGTTCAGCAGCCGCGGATGCAGTTATTGGGCCGGATCTTGCGGAGCTGCCGGCTCAGCGCCTTAAATCCATCATCGTCGACCCTGCTGCAGATCTTGTGGATCTTGAGATGACCCCC